>NW_026897821.1:0-38269 GCF_033153095.1 Gastrolobium bilobum | reverse complement strand
GCGTTACAATTGCACCGTAAAACGTGCCAGTTGAATTTTGAGCTCTAGGTTTCAAATATGAGTTATAAATGGTTTGTTGAGTTAGGAAATATAATTTTGATGAAATTTGATGGAATTGAGTCATTTTGGGAAAAATTGATGAATAGTGATTTTTCAGTGTAAAAATACTGCGGTATAATTGTACCGATAAGCGTGAAAATTTTATCAGTATTTTTGGGAAACAAAAATATGACATGAACAAGAAAAATACGTAGGTCATGAATTTATGGTTGAAATTAGTGATTTATTTAGAGTTAGATCGCGTATGGGACCCACATGTGGTTTAAGTGACTTAAAAGTCACATTTTCATGACATTTTCTCTCTCCTCCCTCTCTTCTCTCCCGCGCGCAGCAGCCACCATGGCCAAGGATTGGTCAAGCTTTCTTCCTTCCATAACTTGGTCATTTCTACACCGAATCCAACGATTTTTGTCTTGAAACTTGTTGGAAAACACCTCCTAAACACATTGGTACCACTCTTGAACCTTGAAATCGCGTGTGTGAGGAGATCTTGCCCTATTACAGCCGCGGTTTTGAAGGTAGATTTGGTGTTCTTGGAGCTTTTAAATGCTCCAATGGTGGAGTATGCTTAGGAGGAGTCTATACCTTCCGTTTGGGTGAGTGTTCTTGCATTTTAAATGGTTGATGGTGATGATTTGATTTTGAAAACCTAAACTTTGATATGATGAATAGTGATGTTAGAGAGCTCAATTTGAAAATGTGTATTAGATGATAATGTGTTAGAATGATGTATTAGAGCTAGAAATGCGATGAAATTTATTGGTGAAAATTGATGAATTTAACTTAGAAAAATTTGATGATCATGATTTTGGACTTGTGAATTTTGGTGTTGAGACTTGTTTGATGAATTGTGGCATGATGGTATGATGATATAATAGGTTGTATGAAGGTTGGAATGATTAAAGTTGTATGGAAATTCCTTGGAATGCCATAGGTTAAAATTCGATTCTTTGAGGAAAGATTGAGGAATTGATGTTGAAAAATGAATTGGATAATGATTTGTGTAGTTATATGGTGCTTAGATGGGTTGTGTTGTGCTTGGAGAGTGTTGGAATCAATGAGAAAATTAAATTGTGTTTAGAGACCTAAATGAGCCCAGAATGAAATATTTCGCAAAACGATGCGTAAATGTCGGAAAACGGAAAAACGACGATTGAACTAGCCTCTAAACAACCTAAGGGAGTGTTATAAAATGAGAAAGAAAATTTAGGAAAATAAATCTCAAATTTACACCTACATGGCCGAACCTCCAAGGGGAAAAGGGGTGATTTGGCGATTTTCGCGTTTTGATGTAATTCGACGCGAAAATGACGAACCGGCACTTGAACCGGCCTATTGACAACCTAATGAGACGTAACAAAATGAGAAAGAAAATTTAGAAAAATAAATCTCACATTTACACTACAATGGCCGAACCATCAAGGGAGGATGGGGATGATTTTTGTGTTTTGCGTTTTGATACTATTTGACGAGTACTGATGGATGTACGTTATTGTATAGGTTGCCGTACGTCGACCTGAATCCCGAATCTTGAATCATTGAATTGCCCTTGGTCCGGGACCAAGTGGATTGAGGTAAGAAATTGGTTCATTGCATGTGTAATTATAAATTAACATGTATGGGTTGAACTGAGAGTGATTGGGAATGTCCTCTGTGTAGGCATTCCGCTGTGTACCGAGTTGAGGGATAAGCTGCTGCGGAGCTTGTGGAAACACGAATTAAGGTAACCTCTTGGTACTGGGGCTTGTTCCCCTTTTCTGTTCCACCTTGCCAGTTGATGGTAACGGTAGGAAGTGTGTATGAATAGTATAGAACACATGAGCATGCATGCATTATTGCTATGGGTACTGCGGTACCGAGTCTCTGGCCAGTAGACAGTTTTTATTAGCCTTCGGGCATTTTCGGACTTCCGCTGGATAGGTCTCCAGGAGGGAGTTCCAGTTGACTGCGGTCATGGTGTGTGATCCGGGTAGGAGCACACTAGGAATGTCTTTGGCGTTTTGGTTGGTTTGGGCATCATGGTTGTGGTTTCTGTGAACACACCTTGGATGATACCCATAGGCTTATATATGCCGAGGGCGTACGTGGAATTGGGGTTACCATCCCGTATCGTCGTATTTTGTTTTCTTTATATTCCCCATTCTCTAAATCCCTTGCTATATCCCGTTTTCAAAGTGGTTGTTGTATTCTATTGATATGCATCGAAGTGAACCATTGGGTGGAGTTTTCTCCAGAACCTCTTGGTTACTGAGATATATTCGTATATCTCACCCCGTCTCGGGGCATTTATTTCAGGAGGTAGCAGTGGAGCAGGAGCCTCGGGCAAGAGGCCCGCAGAGTGAGCGGTGGAGCGCTTCTTATTTTGCATTTTGTTGGCCGTGTGGCCTAGGCTAGACTTAGGGCATGAACATGTCATTTGTATTTATTAGTAGCTTCATTAGCATCTTGTTCATGCCATTTTTCCTAAGTCTAGTAGTGATGTATTTGGTTATGTTGTCTTTTAAATTAAGTTGAAATTTTAGAAGAATGTAATTTGAAGTTTTAGTTTCAAGTTGTAATTTGTAAAGCCATATTGTAATAGTATTGATGCATGTCTAATTATGATGGAAGGGCCTTAGGCCTATTTTAGGTTATGATAATATGTATGATGGAAATATGCATGAAAAAGGTGTTAGTGATTGCAACTACTTTAGAATGATTAATATTGACTCTATGTTTAATAACTATAAACTGGATTGGGTTGTAAGTGCCCCAAGGCGTTGTTGGTCCTTGTGTGTGCCACCCATTGGATTATTACTGTATTATCATGTGTTTATTAGGTACATTTGAGGTTTAAATGATCTTTTACAAATTTGGGATTATTGGAAAAACAAAGGAAACTCTGGCGAATTTTCTGTAGAATTGGCAGATTTTAGGCAAACTTCGGGAGAGGATATCTCCCTCCATAGAAGTCCCCTAGGGACGTGCTATACGCCATTTTGAAGGTTGAGATGTCCTCTACCTTGTGTCAAAATTTGAGGAAATTCTGGGTTGATCTTCGGCCTGAAAAAAATAGATAAACACGGACTGCCCATGTGCCCCTGCACCTGAGGCAGATTCTGGACCGGATTTGGGAAATTAATTCCCGCTTCGTTTCTCCGCCAAATTAAGCGTGTGATATATCAAAATGAAGTTTTAGATGTCTAGTTTGTAGGATAAAAATTCGAGAGCAAATGGTTGAGTGGATTGAGTGCAGTAATTCGAGAAATGTGAGTGGTTTGGAGCTGTTTTTGGGGTTGTTTGGGCTAATTGCTTATCCAACTTCAAACGGCGATAACCGGAGCAAATGAGCTCCGAATTGAGCGTATGATAGCTTGTTAAAAAGGGAATTAAGTAATACAAAAATATAATCTAAGAAGAAGGGTTGGTTGCGATCTGTTTGGTCGCAGAAAAATTTAGAGTGAAACATGTTCGAATTGGTAAAAATGTAAAGTTGGAAATAGGCTAAGTGAGTTTATGGGAACTCCTTAGTAACTCATAATAAATGATGTAAGTTATAAAAATAGTTGAAATAAGTCTTCCGCAAGAGTTTACGGTTACGGTCACAGCTTTTAATTATTACGCTTTTTATGATTTAAATGCTCGCGTAATAGTCGGAAAAAATTTATTCTCGTTTTTTTTTAAATGAACTGCTGTGATTGTAACTGCGCTTAATATCATAATTAATGTTAACAATACCGGTACGTAACGGGCTGTTACAATGAAGATGAGGATGAAGCTGAGAAGATGGAAGAGGATGAAGATGAGGATGAAGCTGAGATGATGGAAGAAGATGAGGATGAATATGGGAGATGGGATGCAATGGGAGATGGGATGCAAGTAGATGAGGATGAAGATGAGAAGATGGAAGAGGATGAAGATGAGGATGAAGCTGAGATGATGGAAGAAGATGAGGATGAATATGGGAGATGGGATGCAATGGGAGATGATGACCCAACCAGCCTGTATTGTTTGGCAACACTCCTACAAAGGTGTCATTACCTAGGTATGGTACTTCTGCCCTTTCTTTTCTTTTCTTTTCTTTTCTTTTTTTCTTGAAAATGTTTGATTATATGCTGATATTTCTTGCTTGAAAAGATTGAGTATGTGGGTTTCTTGCTGATATTCGACTGTGTTCTTTCCTTTCCTTTTTTTTTCTTGAAAATAGAGATTGAGGGTGTGGCTTGTCTTTTGTCAATACCATATGAAATATATGTTTCTTTCTTTCTTTTTCTTTATTATTCTGGCAATATTGAGGGTGTGGCTTTTCCATTATGTTCTTGCTTTTCTTTTCTTTCGATTTTGTTTCTTTTTTTTCTTGATAATACAGTGGATGTTCGATTGTGTGCTTTTGTTTCTGTCTGCCCAGACATCTTATTACTGGACTATTAACTGGTTTTTTTGTTTTTTGATTTTGTCTAGTTGAGTTTGTTAGTTTTTTCAGTTGGTGTTTTATTTAACAAAACTAACATTGGATATATTTAGATATGTGGGTTTTCCATTTTATTTATTTTTTAAATATTAATGGTTCTTTCTTTCTTTCGTTTTTTTTCCGCAATATTTAGATGTTGGTTTCGATTGGAATGATAACGTGTTGGTTTTTCATCATGTTGAAGATGATGAAAAAGCTGAAAAGATGGAAGATGATGAGGATGAAGCTGAGGAGATGGAAGAAGATGAAGATGATGAAAAAGCTGAGAAGATGAAAGAAGATGAGGATGAAAATGAGGATGAAAATGAGGATGAAGCTGAGAAGATGGAAGAAGATGATGAAAAAGCTGAGAAGATGGAAGAAGATGAGGATGAAGTTCATGTAGAACTTGAGAAAGGTCTTAACCGAGAGGACCGATCAACCCAAAAGCAGTCTCGGGTTGTTTGGACCGAAGAGCTACATCAGTCGGTGTTTTGTGGCCGTTGTTAATGACTTGGGTGTTGACAGTAAGTTATTCACTCTTTCTCTACAATGCAAAGTAGTTGTTATCTTAATTGTTATTAATTGCTACAATTGGCCAATCAATTGATGTTTCTGCTTTATTTTAGCAATACTTTTATTATATTTTTGTGTTGAAATAGCAATCAAATCCTAATAATATTACAATATGAAAACTAGTTCCATCACCTCTCTTTGCAAACTTTATTTCCACAAGTGTCTTCACATCCACTGCCCAGAATCCAACCATAATTCTTCGAACATCTGTCTCACCCCACTTGGATATATAATTTCTGTCATAATATTGGAATCTGCACCAAAATAAAAAATGGCTTCTCCGTTGTTAATACCAGTGTGCATTTCCAAATAACAAACAAATCCACTGCCCATGTATTCCTCTATTTCAGTAATCCTTTCCTTGGAGTAAGCTAATATACTTATTTGGCATCTCTCGAAAACTGAACAAATCAAAATTCAAATTTTCCTTAATTCGATCATGATTAATTTGGTCTCATGAGAGCTGGAAGCTGCCCAATTGGTCCCAACTGTGTCTTCCATTCGCTTCCAAAAATGGAACAATGATGCCTTTTTCCATTCCTGTGAAAACTCTGGGTTTTTTTTTTGTATTGCAAAAGTATATGTTTGCTGTATTTTTCCAATTGCTGTATTTTTTTGTTCAACATTATTTTGAATGCTTTCTCAAATACTCTTCCTAATCTGTAGTGCACTGGAGTAGATGTCATGGCATTATTGTTAATGAAGTCTGACACATTTGTATGTTCTTTTGATTGCAGAGGTTGTACCTAGAAAAATTCTTCAATTGATGAAGGCTGAGAAGCATCTTACTAGGGCGCATGTGGCCAGCCATCTGCAGGTATTTTTTTCTTTTCCTTTCTGCTTTAATTTCATAAAACCATAGTTTTTCATTTATAGAACTTTATTTGTTTTTTAATTGCTGCAGAAATAAAGACTTCGACTGAAAAGAATCAGGTCTAAGGCAACCCAGCAAGTCAGTCCTTTTAAATATCCTCTTCATCTGGTGAGATGATTAGTCCTAGGCAAACAAGTAATATTGTGCCATTTCAGGGGTTGGCTGACCAAAGCCAGGATGGCAGTTATGGTTCACATCTTACCAATTTAAGCTCAATAGGCTCAATCTTAAATGAAGACTTGGACTTGGACTTTGATTCTGACTTTGATTTTTATGATCCTACACAAATGATTGACTCGGATTATTACACAAATGATTGACTCGGATTATTTGTTGTCTATGTAGTTGATAACACCAATTATTTGTTGTCTATGTAGTTGTAAATGGGATTCAAATTTAATTCTTTGGCTTCCCAAATTTGTTCTCTACTGAGATTGACCTCCATTCATTTGTATTTTCTTTGAGTTTGTATAACCAACAAGTCACGTAACCATGCATTCTTTCTATTTTTATACTTTTATTTTCACTATTGTTCTTGTTTGGTTAATAATTAGTCTGATCAACATCGACATTTTTTGTGAATGATTGAACAAGATTATTTCTAAAGACTGATGAGTCTAATGTGGATGGAAAATTTAGCTTTCTAAAATTTTTGTGAATGATACCGAAGTGTCAATTACTAGTATAAATGTCCATAGATTATTCAATATGTTAATGTTTTTGAGTTATATAAGAGGAATAGATAACCCTTTGGATCATATAGCCTCAAATTATGATTGAACAGGGTTACATAAAAGGGACAAGTTCTATTACATGTTTCAGTAAGTGCTTACAGTGGTACTTACATGTAATTGACCTATGAGGGAGCATCAACATGAATCAAACTCACGACGATTTAGTAAAAATTATCAACAAGAGTTGTTATATTTTTTGAAAAGGAGTAATTATTCTACCTAATTGATAAAAACATATATGACGTAAAAAGATGACAAATATATATGATACATGGACATGTATAGAGATGACACTAGTCCACTACCATATTCTGAAACAGAAATGTCTTAATAATATATATATATATATATATATATATATATATATATATATATGAAAGGTGGAGAAAATTCTAGATATTTGTGCTCGCTTATAGATCTAGATTACTGAATAACTGTTGTTTTAAATCCATGATCTGTTTGGTGGAAAGAGAGAAAATTTATTTATTTTATCATAAGCATTTCTTCAAAATTATAAGGTTGTCTATTTATTTTTTTAGTCCTCTTTTTTAAATTTTAAAGGGAAAATATTTAGTTACAAAAAAAAGGGGAAAATATTTTTTATTTTAAAGGACATGATTTTATATTATTTTAAATAAAATTATATCGTTTTAATATATATTTAATGATTTATAATATTTTCTTTCCTCTGTATAATTAGAAGCAGAGAGACCTAAAATAAAAGTCATCTAATTTAAAATGACAATTAATTGTTTACAAAAAAAATGACAATTAATTTTTCCAATTTAAAATGTGTAAATTTTATAAAAGGGTATGAGACACCGTGTAGGTGTGCATTTAAAACTCAGCAATACTTGTATTTTAGGAAAAAAAGGAAAAGAAGAAAGTTCACTTGAATTATGCATGTGTACGAGGTTAGCTGTGTATACTATGTAGGCTATTTGACCATTTTTGGGCTTTATCATGTGTATTTTCAGAGATGATCTTCAAGGTAAAGTGGCTGAGATTGAAAGTGTAAATTATCTCGAATCCAGTACTTGATTCTTGAAAGGTAAAAATGATTGAAATTATTAGGTGTGGTGGGACTTATGCTATCCGCTAGGGGTGATAATAAGGCCAAGGGCCTATCAGGGGCCTTAGGCCCGACCCGTTTCGGCTCGGCTCGTCTTTTTTTATTATTAAGCCCAGACTTATACTCATGCAAAAGCTTTTTTATTTAAAAGGCCTCAGGCTTTCATAGCCAAGCCCGGCCTTGAAGCCTTGGAGGCTGGCCAGTATACATTAAATTTATTTATTTTTTATATTTTTATATTAATCATTTCAACATCCTTTTCTCAGTTTTCTGTCTCTGCTCTATCTCTTCTCCCCGATCTAAGTCATGTTCATCATCTATTTTTATAAGCCATGCGGATTCCACGGCTTATAATGATGCTTATGGCGGCGACCGTGGAAGAAAAATTAATGTAAAATGTGGAAGAAAATTTATTGGTGGGGTTCAAATCTAGTGTAAAAAATCTAGAATATTAAGAAATGTGGAAGAAAATTTAATGTAAAAAATCTAGAATGTGGAAGAAAATTAAGGAAAAGCAACGTAAAATAAAGTGAAGGTGATGTTGTTATTTTGATTTTTTAATATTAATGTTTTTTTATTATAAAAGAAACAACTATTATTTTCCTACAGAAAAACACATATCGGTGCATGATTAATGGGCTGAATACGGCTACAAATTGGAATGTAAGGTTTTTATTTTTAAATAATAAACAGGCCACAGGCTTGAGACAGGCTTTATTTTTTGTAAACGAACCAGGCCACATGCTAATATTATATTCGTAACAGGTAACAGGCTAAGACCAGTCTGACACGTTTAAATACAGGCTTGGCCTGTTAAGATCAAAGCTCGGCTCGGCTCGGCCCATTAACACCCCTACTATCTGCCACATGATCTTTCTCATTTTTGGTATTTATTTTTCAAACGTCCTTTTATTTTTCCATTTGGATGGTTTATATTTCTATCTAAGTTTTAAATTTCGATGATGCAGATTCTGCAAAGGACAGAGATATTTTCTGAATTCACTGTCCCCATCCTTTACTTTCACCTCAACTTCATCAAGCACTTTCATAACTCATAGCTATATGTTGAATTGCGAATTGGGTCAACCACATTCCGCTATGGTGGGATGATAGAAAATAATGACAAAGGAAAGAAGCTAGACGAAAATTACTAATGAAATCAACAGCTAAATAAAATAAAGGCAATAATGGTGAATCTCATACCATTGAAAAGAAGCCTAAAGCTATTTTGTTGGTTATTACTCTAAAGTAGCAAATGCATAATTAATGTAACGAATTTATGTTAAAGTGAGGAATAACAAAGTGGCAATAGTTTTCCTAGTTTCTCATGTTGCAGAAGAAATTATTCCTCTTCTGCATACCCATTAAATATACGGGACTACAAATGTTATCTTTATATGGAGACGAATGAGTTCCTAAAGAATGTTTTGACAAATATTAGTATACATTTAAGATTGAGATTGAGAAAAATTAAAAGAAGTGTGAAATAAAATAAAATAATATTAGAAAAATTAATAAAATATAATTTATTTTTAAATTTTAATTATTTATTTTTTTAATTGACGGGTTGGTGGGTTGACCCGCCAACCCACCATAAAACGGGGTGAGTTCATTTTTCCCACCCATATTTAATTGCCGGTTAACCCGCCCTGTCCTATTTTTGGCGGGTTGGTGGCGGGGCGGGGCGGGCCAACCAACGTTAAAAGCATGTTTATAGTACTCACATTTAATCAACAACGAAAAACCATTGTTAAAAGTAGGGGGGGTGTAAATAGGTTGGATAGAGATAGGCTTTAGCTTAAATAGGTCAGACACATGTAAAATACTTTAGGCATGGCCAGATTCGTTAGCTTGTGCACGCCCAAATTATAAATTTAGCATGGCGTATATTTAAAAAACAAAAGTCTTGACATAGACTTGTTAGCCTGTTTAAGCCTACAAGACGTTCAATAATTAAAGAAAATAATTAAAATAATATAATTTTATTATTCAAAACCATTAAAATAATAATTTATTTATTTAATTTAAAATAAATAATATAAAATAGGTCGGCCTATAAGTTTATAGGCCCTCTATGTAAAAGAAAGTCTATGAGATACTTTCTAAATAATTTTTTTAAGATCTGAAACTGTTCTATAATTTAATTCTTTCATTGAGTAGTTAATAATAATAATTTATTCCCCCCTCCTCTCCTTCTACGGTAGTATAGTATAGGATATAGAATCAGATATATTAATTAGCATTTTAATTAACATTTATTTATTTAGAATTAAGAAATCCCTCCCTCCTCGGTGTATGTAAGTGACAAAACAAAGATGGATTGGATATTTGGATTGGATTGGGCCCAAAACAAAACAAAACAAAGATGATGCTGCTGAAAATAACACCCGACCCAAGTCCATTCATTGCATTGCTTTTACTCAGTGTAGTGTAGTGTCTGATTGTCAAGTCAAGTGTGGCCCTCTCCAATGCAAATCAATGTAATGTGCTTTGGACACTTGACCACGCGCGCGCTTTTTAGCAGGTAATCTATAATAATTTGATTTCAGCGCAAATATTATAATTTAAAGTTTTATTATAATTAATTAAAGATGGATTGGATTGGGCCAAAACAAAACTGATCAAAATAATCAACCATTGCTCTTAGTCTCTCTCACTTCTCAATGCATAATCCGAAACATGCAGATGCAGTCTCATCTCAGATCACAAATTTACAATTTACAATTTTCAAAGATTTTCATCTAAAATTGGGCGGGATTTAATTTAATAACACTCACTCATTCCTCTCTTTCTTCTCTCTCTCTCTCTCTCTCTTCTCCACCAAAGAAAAACCCTAAGCCTAGCCCCCTTCTCTTCTCTTCTCTTCTCTTCAATCAAGCTCAGCTCAACTCACAATAACAATACTGTTGAAGATCTTGTTCAACAAGATAAGCTACCAACTACAAGCAGCTCCTCAACTCACAGGAAAGGAACTTTCTTTCGCCTCTGCTTTTATTTCATTTCATTTCATTTCGTTGGTTCTACCATTTATTTTAAGTGTGTTATTGCGTTTTTTTCTTTTTTCTTTTTGTTTCAGCGACCATAAAACATGTATTTTTATTTGTATTTGTAGCTCAGCTTAAAAAAGACACTGAACAGAGGCATTTCTCTTCTTGATGGCACCCGACTCTGAGCCTCTTGAGTTGAGATTCTTCTCAAAAATCTTCCTTTACTTGCTGCTGAGGATAAGGTAACTTCCGATACCATACCATACCATACATTTATTTTTTCTTAAATCCTCATTATTAATATTGTACGTCATGTATTTGTTTGTGCTCTATAGTCTATGGTTTATTCATTGTATCTGTATTGTTACTTTTGTTTGTAGTGATAAGTTTTTTATAACTGAATGAATCTTAAAAGCTCAGTTTCAGTTCACTCAGTGCACCTAATGTTGTGATTTGACAAGAGAGCTTTATTGGTTATTAATTGCGCACTTCTTCTTTTTTTTGCTTCCTTGCTTCTCTCTTGAGCTCCTACCTTTCTCTCTCTCTCTCTCTACGTGTCTCTCTCTTTCACTTTCTCAAAATCTTGGCTTCTTAGGGAATTTTAAAGCTTTTTTTGTTTCCAAAAAATGATAGTGTTATTATATTAAAACTATCTAGCTGTGTTGTGTAGCACTGTATCATTCATTCACCTATTCTGTAGTCTATAATCTTTGTATCTTTTCCCCCAGAAAGAGTCCTTGCTACTGATATCGATGTATTCTCTTGTTTACTCGTACATATATGTTTTCATTGTTTAATTTTAATTTTCACTGGCATCTAGCTTAAACGTAAAAAATGTAATTTAATTGGGCGAGATTTAATTTAATTACACTCACTCATTCCTCTCTTTCTTCTCCCTCTCTCTCTTCTCCACCAAAGAAAAACCCTAAGTCCCCTCTTCTCTTCTCTTCTCACCCTTCAATCAAATCACAAAAATGGTTGGTTACCTTTTCTTTTCGTTATCTTCTCTTCCTTCTTTCTTCTTCAAGTTTTCTTTCTTTCTTTCAATCAAATCACAAAAATGGTGGTTACCTTTGGCCGATGCTCAGCTCAACTCACAATAACAATACTGTTGAAGATCTTGTTCAACAAGATAAGCTACCAACTACAAGCAGCAGCTCAACTCACAGGAAAGGAACTTTCTTTCGCCTCTGCTTTCATTTCATTTCATTGGTTCCTCCATTTATTTTAAGTGTGTTATTGCGTTTTTTTTTTCAGCGACCATAAAACATGTATTTCTTTTTGTATTTGTAGCTCAGCTCAAAAAAGACACTGAACAGAGGCATTTCTGAGCTAGTCCTCTTGATGGCCCCCGACACTGAGCCTCTTGAGTTGAGATTCTTCTCAATAATCTTCCTTTACTTGCTGCTGAATGCTGAGGATAAGGTAACTTCCCCTCCATACCATGCCATACCTTTATTTTTTCTTAAATCCTCATTATTAATACTGTACGTGTCATGTATGTATATTTGTTTGTGCTCTATGATGGTTCATTCATTGTATCTGTCTGTATTATTACTTTTGTTTGTAGTGTTAAGTTTCTTATATATAACTGAATGAATCTTAGAAGCTTTGTTTCGGTTCACTCAGTATTATTACTTTTTGCCTCTGCTTTTAAAAACATGCATGTATATAAGAGGAGGTTAATTAATAGTTGTTTAAGTTTAGTGTGTGATTAATTTAAAGAGAAGAAAATAAATAAATAAATGAATTTGAAAAATTTCTTAATAAGATTGAAGTTTAATTGCACTGTTTGTGTTACTTTATTTGGGGAATAAGAGAGATGCTAGACTACTGTTCTGTTGATCAGAGATCAGAGTCAGAGTCAGATCCTCAGAGCACCTAATTTGTGATTTGACAAGAGAGCTTTATTTGGTTCCTTGCATCTCTCCTGAGCTTTTCCACTTCCTACCTTTCTATACGTGTCTCTCTCTTTCACCTTTCTCAAAAACTTGGCTTCTTATGGAATTTTGAATCTTTTCTCTTTCCAAAAATGATAGTGTGATATTATCAAATTATTAATAAAGATTGAAGATGAAGAATATTATTATTATTTTTTTTAAATTCTAAACATATTAAATAGTGTATCGGTTTTTTTTTAATTTTAAACAATTGTAGTTAAAATCCCTGCTGCTATGACTCCATTGATTATTATATTAAAACTATCTAGCTGTGCTGTGTAGCCCTGTATCATTCATTCACCTATTCTGTAGTTTATAATCTCTGGTGTCATGCATAGTCTTTCGCTTTTTCCCTACAGAGAGAGTTCCTTGCTCTTGATATCGATGTATTCTCTTGTTTATAAGGATGGTAGTATGAGATTAAAGTTTATTTGGGGAATAGGAGAGAGATACTACTGTTCTGTTGATCAGAGATCAGAGCCATTAATTGCTTTTGTCAGTCCTAATTTCACCTAATGTGAAAGTTGTGATTTCACAAGAGCGCTTGCTTTTATTTTTTTGCGTCCACTCTTCTCTCTTGAGCTTTTCCGCTTCCTACCTTTCTATCTGTACGTGTCTCTCTCTTTCACCTTTCTCAAAAACTTATTGCTGCGATCTGTCCATTCTCTCTCACTTTACATTATCTTTGGACTCTCATTTCACTTCCATAGATCCATTGTCTTCAGTTCACCGAAATCGCCACCACCTACCCCATTATATTACAGATCAGAACCACTCTATTCTTTGCATGTGCACCCAACAAACAACTAGTGTTTTTTTACATGATAATGATGAGGCGTTTCAAAATAGTGTTTATGTTATTGTTTTCTCAAAACATTTCCGGAGAAAATAGTAAACACTATTTTCTCTGGAAATGTTTTAAAGAGGTAATAATGGAGCGGAGCAGAACCAAATATACCTAGGTCCTGCCAGTGTTCTGTGGTGTAGATCCCTCAGAAGTATTTCATCAAACAACTGAAGTAGTCACCTCTCTGGTAAGTAAGTACCTCTTCTTCATTCTGTATTATGTTGTGATTGTGGGGACACAACCAATAGAACTCTAAGATTGTCTTCTCTCAATCTTCTTTGCATTTCTGTTTTTTTTTTTGGGGGGGGAGGGGGGTAAATAATGTTCATTGCATTTTAATCCTCGTTTAAGCGTCTGTTGAATTTTTTTCTAAATGGTGGTATCAATAACCAAAGTTTCTTTAAAGTCATCTAGATTAAGGTCTTTGTAAATGCTTATTCTGAAGCTTTCTTCTGTTACTCTTGTTTAAAAGATGTTAGCATTTAGTAAAGCCAATTTTTTAATAAATATTATTATGATTATATTTATTTTAGTGTGAATCGCAGGTTTTTTTATTAAATTAATCAAAGTAATTAGTCAAACTATAATGAATTATATATATATATATATATATATATATATATATTGTGATGAATTTTTTCTCAACCCAATCATGTCTCATATTTTTAATAATTAAAATGAATTTTATTTCCTTAAAATTAGAATATATATTTCTCAGCTGTCCATCCACACATATATTTTTTAATATGTATATACATTAGCTAATATAAATTAGTAAATATAATAAATTTTAAGAGTAGCTAAATTAGAACTTCAGAGGGACAGAAATAACTTACGAGTTAAGAGTTAAGAGAATACAACGGTCATCATAGTTTTGCCGCCAAAAAATATAAATTAAAAATTTTCTTTCTCTCTTTTCACTCTTCTTAAGGTTTTCTTAGGGTTTCTTTCTCTGTTTTCTTAAGGTTTTCTTAGGGTTTCATTCTCTGTTTTCACTCCTTCTTAAAGTTTTCTTGGTTTCTTTGGGTTTCCTAGTTTATTTCTCTTGTTCTTGGATTGTTTTGTCAAGACAATGGAATTGGTGAATATGGGAGATGGGATGCAAGTAGATGATGACCCAACCAGCCTGTATTGTTTGGCAACACTCCTACAAACGTGTCAATACCTAGGTATGTTACTTCTGCCCTTTCTTTTCTTCTCTTTTCTTTTCTTTTTTTCTTGAAAATGTTTGATTATGTGCTGATATTTCTTGCTTGAAAAGATTGAGTATGTGGGTTTCTTGCTGATATTTCTTGCTGATATTCGACTGTGTTCTTTTTTCTTTTCTTTTTTCTTTTCTTGAAAATACAGCCTGAAAATGTTTAATTGTCAACAGTTGCTTGTCAATACCATACGAAATATATAAGTTTCTTTCTTTCTTTTTCTTTATTATTCTGGCAATATTGAGGGTGTGGCTTTTCCATTATGTTCTTGCTTTTCTTTTCTTTTGATTTCGTTTTTCTTTTCTTGAAAATACAGTATGTTTCTTTTTTTTTCTTGAAAATAGAAGATTGAGAGTTTGACTTGTCAACAGTTGCTTGTCAATACCATACGAAATATATATGTTTCTTTCTTTCTTTTTCTTTATTATTCTGGCAATATTGAGGGTGTGGCTTTTCCATTATGTTCTTGCTTTTCTTTTCTTTTCATTTCGTTTCTTTTTTTTTCTTGATAACTGTGGATGTTCGATTGTATGCTTTTGTTTCTGTCTGCCCAGACATCATATTCTTGCTGATATTTCTTGCTGATATTCGACTGTGTTCTTTTTTCTTTTCTTTTTTCTTTTCTTGAAAATACAGTATGTTTCTTTTTTTTCTTCTTGAAAATAGAAGATTGAGGGTGTGGCTTGTCAACAGTTGCTTGTCAATACCATACGAAATATATATGTTTCTTTCTTTCTTTTTCTTTATTATTCTGGCAATATTGAGGGCGTGGCTTTTCCATTATGTTCTTGCTTTTCTTTTCTTTTGATTTCGTTTTTCTTTTCTTTTTTCTTTTCTTGAAAATACAGTATGTTTCTTTTTTTTTCTTGAAAATAGAAGATTGAGGGTGTGGCTTGTCAACAGTTGCTTGTCAATACCATATGAAATATATGTTTCTTTCTTTCTTTTTCTTTATTATTCTGGCAATATTGAGGGTGTGGCTTTTCCATTATGTTCTTGCTTTTCTTTTCTTTTGATTTCGTTTCTTTTTTTTTCTTGATAACTGTGGATGTTCGATTGTATGCTTTTGTTTCTGTCTGCCTAGACATCATATTACTGGACTATTAACTGGTTTTTTTGTTTTTTAATTTTGTAAATTTGATTTTGTCTAGTTGAGTTTGTTAATTTTTTCAGTTGGTGTTTTATTTAACAAAACTAACATTGGATATATTTAGATATGTGGGTTTTCTATTTTATTTATTTTTTAAATATCTATGGTTTCGATTGGAATGATAACATGTTGGTTTTTCATCACGTTGAAGATGATGAAAAAGCTGAGAAGATGGAAGAGGATGAAGCTGAGATGATGGAAGAAGATGAGGATGAATATGGGAGATGGGATGCAAGTAGAAGAGGATGAAGCTGAGAAGATGGAAGAGGATGAAGATGAGGATGAAGCTGAGATGATGGAAGAAGATGAGGATGAATATGGGAGATGGGATGCAATGGGAGATGGGATGCAAGTAGAAGAGGATGAAGATGAGGATGAAGCTGAGAAGATGGAAGAGGATGAAGATGAGGATGAATCTGAGATGATGGAAGAAGATGAGGATGAATATGGGAGATGGGATGCAAGTAGATGAGGATGAAGATGAGAAGATGGAAGAGGATGAAGATGAGGATGAAGCTGAGATGATGGAAGAAGATGAGGATGAATATGGGAGATGGGATGCAATGGGAGATGATGACCCAACCAGCCTGTATTGTTTGGCAACACTCCTACAAAGGTGTCATTACCTAGGTATGGTACTTCTGCCCTTTCTTTTCTTTTCTTTTTTTCTTGAAAATGTTTGATTATATGCTGATATTTTTTGCTTGAAAAGATTGAGTATGTGGGTTTCTTGCTGATATTCGACTGTGTTCTTTCCTTTCCTTTTTTTTTCTTGAAAATAGAGATTGAGGGTGTGGCTTGTCTTTTGTCAATACCATATGAAATATATGTTTCTTTCTTTCTTTTTCTTTATTATTCTGGCAATATTGAGGGTGTGGCTTTTCCATTATGTTCTTGCTTTTCTTTTCTTTCGATTTCGTTTCTTTTTTTTCTTGATAATACAGTGGATGTTCGATTGTGTGCTTTTGTTTCTGTCTGCCCAGACATCTTATTACTGGACTATTAACTGGTTTTTTTGTTTTTTGATTTTGTCTAGTTGAGTTTGTTAGTTTTTTCAGTTGGTGTTTTATTTAACAAAACTAACATTGGATATATTTAGATATGTGGGTTTTCCATTTCATTTATTTTTTAAATATTAATGGTTCTTTCTTTCTTTCTTTCGTTTTTTTTTTGCAATATTTAGATGTTGGTTTCGATTGGAATGATAACATGTTGGTTTTTCATCATGTTGAAGATGATGAAAAAGCTGAAAAGATGGAAGATGATGAGGATGAAGCTGAGGAGATGGAAGAAGATGAAGATGATGAAAAAGCTGAGAAGATTAAAGAAGATGAGGATGAAAATGAGGATGAAGCTGAGAAGATGGAAGAAGATGAAGATGAGGATGAAGCTGAGAAGATGGAAGAAGATGAGGATAAAGATGATGAAAAAGCTGAGAAGATGGAAGAAGATGAGGATGAAGTTCATGTTGAACTTGAGAAAGGTCTTAACCAAGAGGACCGAGCAACCCAAAAGCAGTTTCGGGTTTGTTGGACCGAAGAGCTACATCGGTCGGTTTTTTGTGGCCGCTGTTAATGACTTGGGTGTTGACAGTAAGTTATTCACTCTTTCTCTACAATGCAAAGTAGTTGTTATCTTAATTGTTATTAATTGCTACAACTGGTCAATCAATTGATGTTTCTGCTTTATTTTAGCAATACTTTTATTATATTTTTGTGTAGAAATAGCAATCAAATCCTAATAATATTACAATGTGAAAACTAGTTCCATCACCTCTCTTTGCAAACTTTATTTCCACAAGTGTCTTCACATCCACTGCCCAGAATCCAACCATAATTCTTCGAACATCTGTCTCAGCCCCACTTGGATATATAATTTCTGTCATAATATTGGAATCTGCACCAAAATAAAAAATGGCTTATCCGTTGTTAATACCAGTGTGCATTTCCAAATAACAAACAAATCCACTGCCCATGTATTCCTCTATTTCAGTAATCCTTTCCTTGGAGTAAGCTAATATACTTATTTGGCATCTCTCGAAAACTGAACAAATCAAAATTCAAATTTTCCTTAATTCGATCATGATTAATTTGGTCTCATGAGAGCTGGAAGCTGCCCAATTGGTCCCAACTGTGTCTTCCATTCGCTGCCAAAAATGGAACAATGATGCCTTTTTCCATTCCTGTGAAAACTCTGGGTTTTTTTTTTGTATTGCAAAAGTATATGTTTGCTGTATTTTTCCAATTGCTGTATTTTTTTGTTCAACATTATTTTGAATGCTTTCTCAAATACTCTTCCTAATCTGTAGTGCACTGGAGTAGATGTCATGGCATTATTGTTAATGAAGTCTGACACATTTGTATGTTCTTTTGATTGCAGAGGTTGTACCTAGAAAAATTCTTCAATTGATGAAGGCTGAGAAGCATCTTACTAGGGCGCATGTGGCCAGCCATCTGCAGGTATTTTTTTCTTTTCCTTTCTGCTTTAATTTCATAAAACCATAGTTTTTCATTTATAGAACTTTATTTGTTTTTTTAATTGCTGCAGAAATAAAGACTTCGACTGAAAAGAATCAGGTCTAAGGCAACCCAGCAAGTCAGTCCTTTTAAATATCCTCTTCATCTGGTGAGATGATTAGTCCTAGGCAAACAAGTAATATTGTGCCATTTCAGGGGTTGGCTGACCAAAGCCAGGATGGCAGTTATGTTTCACATCTTACCAATTTAAGCTCAATAGGCTCAATCTTAAATGAAGACTTGGACTTGGACTTTGATTCTGACTTTGATCTTTATGATCCTACACAAATGATTGACTCAGATTATTACACAAATGATTGACTCAGATTATTTGTTGTCTATGTAGTTGATAACACCAATTATTTGATGTCTATGTAGTTGTAAATGGGATTCAAATTTAATTCTTTGGCTTCTCAGATTTGTTCTCTACTGAGATTGACCTCCATTCATTTGTGTTTTCTTTGAGTTTGTATAACCAACAAGTCACGTAACCATGCATTCTTTCTATTTTTATACTTTTATTTTCACTATTGTTCTTGTTTGGTTAATAATTAGTCTGATCAACATCGACATTTTTTGTGAATGATTGAACAAGATTATTTGTAAAGACTGATGAGTCTAATGTGGATGGAAAATTTAGCTTTCTAAAATTTTTGTGAATGATACCGAAGTGTCAATTACTAGTATAAATGTCCATAGATTATTCAATATGTTAATGTTTTTGAGTTATATAAGAGGAGTAGATAACTCTTTGGATCATATAGCCTCAAATTATGATTGAGCAGGGTTACATAAAAGGGACAAGAGTAAAGGGGGTAAAATTGTTCTATTTACATGTTTCAGCAAGTGCTTACAGTGGTACTTACATGTAATTGACCTATGAAGGAGCATCAACATGAATCAAACTCACGACGATTTAGTAAAAATTATCAACAAGAGTTGTTATATTTTTTGAAAAGGAGTAATTATTCTACCTAATTGATAAAAACATATATGACGTAAGAAAATGACAAATATATATGATACATGGACTTGTATAGAGATGACACTAGTCCACTACCATATTCTGAAACAGAAATGTCTTAATAATACATGTATATATATATATATATATATGAAAGGTGGAGAAAATTCTAGATATTTGTGCTCGCTTATAGATCTAGATTACTGAATAACTGTTGTTTTAAATCCATGATCTGTTTGGTGGAAAGAGAGAAAATTTATTTATTTTATCATAAGCATTTCTTCAAAATTATAAGGTTGTCTATTTATTTTTTTAGTCCTCTTTTTTAAATTTTAAAGGGAAAATATTTAATTACAAAAAAAAAAGGAAAATATTTTTTATTTAAAGGACATGATTTTATATTATTCTAAATAAAATTATATCGTTTTAATATATATTTAATGATTTTTAATATTTTCTTTCCTCTGTATAATTAGAAGCAGAGAGACCTAAAATAAAAGTCATCTAATTTAAAATGACAATTAATTGTTTACAAAAAAAAATGACAATTAATTTTTCCAATTTAAAATGTGTAAATTTTATAAAAGGGTATGGGACACCGTGTAGGTGTGCATTTAAAACTCAGCAATACTTGTATTTTAGGAAAAAAAGGAAAAGAAGAATGTTCACTTTAATTATGCATGTGTACGAGGTTAGCTGTGTATACTATGTAGGCTATTTGACCATTTTTGGGCTTTATCATGTGTATTTTCAGAGATGATCTTCAAGGTAAAGTGGCTGAGATTGAAAGTGTAAATTATCTCGAATCCAGTACTTGATTCTTGAAAGGTAAAAATGATTGAAATTATTAGGTGTGGTGGGACTTATGCTATCCGCTAGGGGTGATAATAAGGCCAAGGGCCTATCAGGGGCCTTAGGCCCGGCCCGTTTCGGCTCGGCTCGTCTTTTTTTATTATTAAGCCCAGACTTATACTCATGCAAAAGCTTTTTTATTTAAAAGGCCTCAGGCTTTCATAGCCAAGCCCGGCCTTGAAGCCTTGGAGGCTGGCCCGTATACATTAAATTTATTTATTTTTTATATTTTTATATTAATCATTTCAACATCCTTTTCTCAGTTTTCTGTCTCTGCTCTATCTCTTCTCCCCGATCTAAGTCATGTTCATCATCTATTTTTATAAGCCATGCGGATTCCACGGCTTATAATGATGCTTATGGCGGCGACCGTGGAAGAAAAATTAATGTAAAATGTGGAAGAAAATTTATTGGTGGGGTTCAAATCTAGTGTAAAAAATCTAGAATATTAAGAAATGTGGAAGAAAATTTAATGTAAAAAATCTAGAATGTGGAAGAAAATTAAGGAAAAGCAACGTAAAATAAAGTGAAGGTGATGTTGTTATTTTGATTTTTTAATATTAATGTTTTTTTATTATAAAAGAAACAACTATTATTTTCCTACAGAAAAATACATATCGGTGCATGATTAATGGGCTGAATACGGCTACAAATTGGAATGTAAGGTTTTTATTTTTAATAAATAAACAGGCCACAGGCTTGAGACAGGCTTTATTTTTTGTAAACGAACCAGGCCACATGCTAATATTATATTCGTAACAGGTAACAGGCTAAGGCCAGTCTGACACGTTTAAATACAGGCTTGGCCCGTTAAGATCAAAGCTCGGCTCGGCTCGGCCCGTTAACACCCCTACTATCTGCCACATGATCTTTCTCATTTTTGGTATTTATTTTTCAAACGTCCTTTTATTTTTCCATTTGGATGGTTTATATTTCTATCTAAGTTTTGAATTTCGATGATGCAGATTCTGCAAAGGACAGAGATATTTTCTGAATTCACTGTCCCCATCCTTTACTTTCACCTCAACTTCATCAAGCACTTTCATAACTCATAGCTATATGTTGAATTGCGAATTGGGTCAACCACATTCCGCTATGGTGGGATGATAGAAAATAATGACAAAGGAAAGAAGCTAGACGAAAATTGCTAATGAAATCAACAGCTAAATAAAATAAAGGCAATAATGGTGAATCTCATACCATTGAAAAGAAGCCTAAAGCTATTTTGTTGGTTATTACTCTAAAGTAGCAAATGCATAATTAATGTAACGAATTTATGTTAAAGTGAGGAATAACAAAGTGGCAATAGTTTTCCTAGTTTCTCATGTTGCAGAAGAAATTATTCCTCTTCTGCATACCCATTAAATATACGGGACTCATTATATTAAAGAA
This sequence comes from Gastrolobium bilobum, assembly GCF_033153095.1. NCBI lineage: Eukaryota > Viridiplantae > Streptophyta > Magnoliopsida > Fabales > Fabaceae > Gastrolobium > Gastrolobium bilobum. The sequence goes on along the minus strand of NW_026897821.1, from coordinate 16,674 downwards.
AAAAGATGGATGAGACATTTTTATGAGTCTGTAATAGGGGAATAGTTTCTCCGGAGAAATCAATTTCCATTCAATTATATGACAACATGGTTTATTTTATCTCATTGATTGCTTGTCTTGGAGGATTACGTAAAGATTTTTTGTTCTTTCCATTATAGTTGATTATATAGTGTAGAAGTTGGGAGCGGAAGATGGATCAGGGATGGAAATTTCAGATAAGGTTTTGGTGATGCCTGTTTGCTACTGTCACAATTTTAATTAATGACAAATGATTGACTTATATGAAATTTTGGCTCGTGGACAGGCCCTATCTCGTGGGATTATATAAGTTTTTGGCTCATGCAGGCTTTTTTATTTGTAGGATTTTTTGCCTTAACTCGTGCGAGCTAGGGCCTAACAGGAAGAGATAGCCTGTTTTGATGACTCTACTTTATATGTAAATTTAGGGGTGACAATATGGGTTGAGCACGACGGCAGTGGCGGAGCCAGCATGACATGTTAGCAAGTGCCCAAAAAATTCAACTAGTGCCCAAATAGCTACGATTCTTTGGCTACGACCAAAACGTGGCTAATTTTCAAAAATTTTGAACAGAATTTGCTACTTTTCAAATGTAGCTAAATGAAAGTGGCTAAATAAGCCAGTGCCAAGGCAACTGTAGGCCACAACGTGGCTCCGCCACTGCCCGGCGGGTCAACCCGCCAAAACGGGACGAGTTGGGTTGAGATTTTCAACCCACCAACCCACTTCAACCCGCCCCGCCTAGAAGTGGGTCAAAACGGGTTGACCCGTCGGGTTATATATATATATGTTTTACAATTAAGTAGTATTTCATTTGTCATTAAATTTTTGTGATATCCAATATTTTTTTTTACATTAGTACTTCTTAGAAAAAATAAAGAATAACAATTTTATTTATGACAAATGTTATCTTTATATGGAGACGAATGAGTTCCTAAAGAATGTTTTGACAAATATTAGTATACATTTAAGATTGAGATTGAGAAAAATTAAAAGAAGTGTGAAATAAAATAAAATAATATTAGAAAAATTAATAAAATATAATTTATTTTTAAATTTTAATTATTTATTTTTTTAATTGACGGGTTGGTGGGTTGACCCGCCAACCCACCATAAAACGGGGTGAGTTCATTTTTCCCACCCATATTTAATTGCCGGTTAACCCGCCCTGTCCTATTTTTGGCGGGTTGGTGGCGGGGCGGGGCGGGCCAACCAACGTTAAAAGCATGTTTATAGTACTCACATTTAATCAACAACGAAAAACCATTGTTAAAAGTAGGGGGGGTGTAAATAGGTTGGATAGAGATAGGCTTTAGCTTAAATAGGTCAGACACATGTAAAATACTTTAGGCATGGCCAGATTCGTTAGCTTGTGCACGCCCAAATTATAAATTTAGCATGGCGTATATTTAAAAAACAAAAGTCTTGACATAGACTTGTTAGCCTGTTTAAGCCTACAAGACGTTCAATAATTAAAGAAAATAATTAAAATAATATAATTTTATTATTCAAAACCATTAAAATAATAATTTATTTATTTAATTTAAAATAAATAATATAAAATAGGTCGGCCTATAAGTTTATAGGCCCTCTATGTAAAAGAAAGTCTATGAGATACTTTCTAAATAATTTTTTTAAGATCTGAAACTGTTCTATAATTTAATTCTTTCATTGAGTAGTTAATAATAATAATTTATTCCCCCCTCCTCTCCTTCTACGGTAGTATAGTATAGGATATAGAATCAGATATATTAATTAGCATTTTAATTAACATTTATTTATTTAGAATTAAGAAATCCCTCCCTCCTCGGTGTATGTAAGTGACAAAACAAAGATGGATTGGATATTTGGATTGGATTGGGCCCAAAACAAAACAAAACAAAGATGATGCTGCTGAAAATAACACCCGACCCAAGTCCATTCATTGCATTGCTTTTACTCAGTGTAGTGTAGTGTCTGATTGTCAAGTCAAGTGTGGCCCTCTCCAATGCAAATCAATGTAATGTGCTTTGGACACTTGACCACGCGCGCGCTTTTTAGCAGGTAATCTATAATAATTTGATTTCAGCGCAAATATTATAATTTAAAGTTTTATTATAATTAATTAAAGATGGATTGGATTGGGCCAAAACAAAACTGATCAAAATAATCAACCATTGCTCTTAGTCTCTCTCACTTCTCAATGCATAATCCGAAACATGCAGATGCAGTCTCATCTCAGATCACAAATTTACAATTTACAATTTTCAAAGATTTTCATCTAAAATTGGGCGGGATTTAATTTAATAACACTCACTCATTCCTCTCTTTCTTCTCTCTCTCTCTCTCTCTTCTCCACCAAAGAAAAACCCTAAGCCTAGCCCCCTTCTCTTCTCTTCTCTTCTCTTCAATCAAGCTCAGCTCAACTCACAATAACAATACTGTTGAAGATTTTGTTCAACAAGATAAGCTACCAACTACAAGCAGCTCCTCAACTCACAGGAAAGGAACTTTCTTTCGCCTCTGCTTTTATTTCATTTCATTTCATTTCGTTGGTTCTACCATTTATTTTAAGTGTGTTATTGCGTTTTTTTCTTTTTTCTTTTTGTTTCAGCGACCATAAAACATGTATTTTTATTTGTATTTGTAGCTTAGCTTAAAAAAGACACTGAACAGAGGCATTTCTCTTCTTGATGGCACCCGACTCTGAGCCTCTTGAGTTGAGATTCTTCTCAAAAATCTTCCTTTACTTGCTGCTGAGGATAAGGTAACTTCCGATACCATACCATACCATACATTTATTTTTTCTTAAATCCTCATTATTAATACTGTACGTCATGTATTTGTTTGTGCTCTATAGTCTATGGTTTATTCATTGTATCTGTATTGTTACTTTTGTTTGTAGTGATAAGTTTTTTATAACTGAATGCATCTTAAAAGCTCAGTTTCAGTTCACTCAGTGCACCTAATGTTGTGATTTGACAAGAGAGCTTTATTGGTTATTAATTGCGCACTTCTTCTTTTTTTTGCTTCCTTGCTTCTCTCTTGAGCTCCTACCTTTCTCTCTCTCTCTCTCTCTCTCTCTCTCTCGTGTCTCTCTCTTTCACTTTCTCAAAATCTTGGCTTCTTAGGGAATTTTGAAGCTTTTTTTGTTTCCAAAAAATGATAGTGTTATTATATTAAAACTATCTAGCTGTGTTGTGTAGCACTGTATCATTCATTCACCTATTCTGTAGTCTATAATCTTTGTATCTTTTCCCCCAAAAAGAGTCCTTGCTACTGATATCGATGTATTCTCTTGTTTACTCGTACATATATGTTTTCATTGTTTAATTTTAATTTTCACTGGCATCTAGCTTAAACGTAAAAAATGTAATTTAATTGGGCGAGATTTAATTTAATTACACTCACTCATTCCTCTCTTTCTTCTCCCTCTCTCTCTTCTCCACCAAAGAAAAACCCTAAGTCCCCTCTTCTCTTCTCTTCTCACCCTTCAATCAAATCACAAAAATGGTTGGTTACCTTTTCTTTTCGTTATCTTCTCTTCCTTCTAAACAAACGATTCATTGAATCTGACTTGAATGAATGTTCTTCTTCAAGTTTTCTTTCTTTCTTTCAATCAAATCACAAAAATGGTGGTTACCTTTGGCCGATGCTCAGCTCAACTCACAATAACAATACTGTTGAAGATCTTGTTCAACAAGATAAGCTACCAACTACAAGCAGCAGCTCAACTCACAGGAAAGGAACTTTCTTTCGCCTCTGCTTTCATTTCATTTCATTGGTTCCTCCATTTATTTTAAGTGTGTTATTGCGTTTTTTTTTCAGCGACCATAAAACATGTATTTCTTTTTGTATTTGTAGCTCAGCTCAAAAAAGACACTGAACAGAGGCATTTCTGAGCTAGTCCTCTTGATGGCCCCCGACACTGAGCCTCTTGAGTTGAGATTCTTCTCAATAATCTTCCTTTACTTGCTGCTGAATGCTGAGGATAAGGTAACTTCCCCTCCATACCATGCCATACCTTTATTTTTTCTTAAATCCTCATTATTAATACTGTACGTGTCATGTATGTATATTTGTTTGTGCTCTATGATGGTTCATTCATTGTATCTGTCTGTATTATTACTTTTGTTTGTAGTGTTAAGTTTCTTATATATAACTGAATGAATCTTAGAAGCTCTGTTTCGGTTCACTCAGTATTATTACTTTTTGCCTCTGCTTTTAAAAACATGCATGTATATAAGAGGAGGTTAATTAATAGTTGTTTAAGTTTAGTGTGTGATTAATTTAAAGAGAAGAAAATAAATAAATAAATGAATTTGAAAAATTTCTTAATAAGATTGAAGTTTAATTGCACTGTTTGTGTTACTTTATTTGGGGAATAAGAGAGATGCTAGACTACTGTTCTGTTGATCAGAGATCAGAGTCAGAGTCAGATCCTCAGAGCACCTAATTTGTGATTTGACAAGAGAGCTTTATTTGGTTCCTTGCATCTCTCCTGAGCTTTTCCACTTCCTACCTTTCTATACGTGTCTCTCTCTTTCACCTTTCTCAAAAACTTGGCTTCTTATGGAATTTTGAATCTTTTCTCTTTCCAAAAATGATAGTGTGATATTATCAAATTATTAATAAAGATTGAAGATGAAGAATATTATTATTATTTTTTTTAAATTCTAAACATATTAAATAGTGTATCGTTTTTTTTTTAATTTTAAACAATTGTAGTTAAAATCCCTGCTGCTATGACTCCATTGATTATTATATTAAAACTATCTAGCTGTGCTGTGTAGCCCTGTATCATTCATTCACCTATTCTGTAGTTTATAATCTCTGGTGTCATGCATAGTCTTTCGCTTTTTCCCTACAGAGAGAGTTCCTTGCTCCTGATATCGATGTATTCTCTTGTTTATAAGGATGGTAGTATGAGATTAAAGTTTATTTGGGGAATAGGAGAGAGATACTACTGTTCTGTTGATCAGAGATCAGAGCCATTAATTGCTTTTGTCAGTCCTCATTTCACCTAATGTGAAAGTTGTGATTTGACAAGAGCGCTTGCTTTTATTTTTTTGCGTCCACTCTTCTCTCTTGAGCTTTTCCGCTTCCTACCTTTCTATCTGTACGTGTCTCTCTCTTTCACCTTTCTCAAAAACTTATTGCTGCGATCTGTCCATTCTCTCTCACTTTACATTATCTTTGGACTCTCATTTCACTTCCATAGATCCATTGTCTTCAGTTCACCGAAACCGCCACCACCTACCCCATTATATTACAGATCAGAACCACTCTCTTCTTTGCATGTGCACCCAACAAACAACTAGTGTTTTTTTACATGATAATGATGAGGCGTTTCAAAATAGTGTTTATGTTATTGTTTTCTCAAAACATTTCCGGAGAAAATAGTAAACACTATTTTCTCTGGAAATGTTTTAAGGAGGTAATAATGGAGCGGAGCAGAACCAAATATACCTAGGTCCTGCCAGTGTTCTGTGGTGTAGATCCCTCAGAAGTATTTCATCAAACAACTGAAGTAGTCACCTCTCTGGTAAGTAAGTACCTCTTCTTCATTCTGTATTATGTTGTGATTGTGGGGACACAACCAATAGAACTCTAAGATTGTCTTCTCTCAATCTTCTTTGCATTTCTGTTTTTTTTTTTGGGGGGGGGGGGGGGGGTAAATAATGTTCATTGCATTTTAATCCTCGTTTAAGCGTCTGTTGAATTTTTTTCTAAATGGTGGTATCAATAACCAAAGTTTCTTTAAAGTCATCTAGATTAAGGTCTTTGTAAATGCTTCTTCTGAAGCTTTCTTCTGTTACTCTTGTTTAAAAGATGTTAGCATTTAGTAAAGCCAATTTTTTAATAAATATTATTATGATTATATTTATTTTAGTGTGAATCGCAGGTTTTTTTATTAAATTAATCAAAGTAATTAGTCAAACTATAATGAATTATATATATATATATATATATATATATATATATATATATGATGAATTTTTTCTCAACCCAATCATGTCTCATATTTTTAATAATTAAAATGAATTTTATTTCCTTAAAATTAGAATATATATTTCTCAGCTGTCCATCCACACATATATTTTTTAATATGTATATACATTAGCTAATATAAATTAGTAAATATAATAAATTTTAAGAGTAGCTAAATTAGAACTTCAGAGGGACAGAAATAACTTACGAGTTAAGAGTTAAGAGAATACAACGGTCATCATAGTTTTGCCGCCAAAAAATATAAATTAAAAATTTTCTTTCTCTCTTTTCACTCTTCTTAAGGTTTTCTTAGGGTTTCTTTCTCTGTTTTCTTAAGGTTTTCTTAGGGTTTCTTTCTCTGTTTTCACTCCTTCTTAAAGTTTTCTTGGTTTCTTTGGGTTTCCTAGTTTATTTCTCTTGTTCTTGCTTGTTTCTTTCTCTTGTTCTTGGATTGTTTTGTCAAGACAATGGAATTGGTGAATATGGGAGATGGGATGCAAGTAGATGATGACCCAACCAGCCTGTATTGTTTGGCAACACTCCTACAAACGTGTCAATACCTAGGTATGTTACTTCTGCCCTTTCTTTTCTTCTCTTTTCTTTTCTTTTTTTCTTGAAAATGTTTGATTATGTGCTGATATTTCTTGCTTGAAAAGATTGAGTATGTGGGTTTCTTGCTGATATTTCTTGCTGATATTCGACTGTGTTCTTTTTTCTTTTCTTTTTTCTTTTCTTGAAAATACAGTATGTTTCTTTTTTTTTCTTGAAAATAGAAGATTGAGGGTGTGGCTTGTCAACAGTTGCTTGTCAATACCATACGAAATATATATGTTTCTTTCTTTCTTTTTCTTTATTATTCTGGCAATATTGAGGGTGTGGCTTTTCCATTATGTTCTTGCTTTTCTTTTCTTTTGATTTCGTTTTTCTTTTCTTGAAAATACAGTATGTTTCTTTTTTTTTCTTGAAAATAGAAGATTGAGAGTGTGACTTGTCAACAGTTGCTTGTCAATACCATACGAAATATATATGTTTCTTTCTTTCTTTTTCTTTATTATTCTGGCAATATTGAGGGTGTGGCTTTTCCATTATGTTCTTGCTTTTCTTTTCTTTTGATTTCGTTTCTTTTTTTTTCTTGATAACTGTGGATGTTCGATTGTATGCTTTTGTTTCTGTCTTCCCAGACATCATATTCTTGCTGATATTTCTTGCTGATATTCGACTGTGTTCTTTTTTCTTTTCTTTTTTCTTTTCTTGAAAATACAGTATGTTTCTTTTTTTTTCTTGAAAATAGAAGATTGAGGGTGTGGCTTGTCAACAGTTGCTTGTCAATACCATACGAAATATATATGTTTCTTTCTTTCTTTTTCTTTATTATTCTGGCAATATTGAGGGCGTGGCTTTTCCATTATGTTCTTGCTTTTCTTTTCTTTTGATTTCGTTTTTCTTTTCTTTTTTCTTTTCTTGAAAATACAGTATGTTTCTTTTTTTTTCTTGAAAATAGAAGATTGAGGGTGTGGCTTGTCAACAGTTGCTTGTCAATACCATATGAAATATATGTTTCTTTCTTTCTTTTTCTTTATTATTCTGGCAATATTGAGGGTGTGGCTTTTCCATTATGTTCTTGCTTTTCTTTTCTTTTGATTTCGTTTCTTTTTTTTTCTTGATAACTGTGGATGTTCGATTGTATGCTTTTGTTTCTGTCTGCCCAGACATCATATTACTGGACTATTAACTGGTTTTTTTGTTTTTTAATTTTGTAAATTTGATTTTGTCTAGTTGAGTTTGTTAATTTTTTCAGTTGGTGTTTTATTTAACAAAACTAACATTGGATATATTTAGATATGTGGGTTTTCTATTTTATTTATTTTTTAAATATCTATGGTTTCGATTGGAATGATAACATGTTGGTTTTTCATCACGTTGAAGATGATGAAAAAGCTGAGAAGATGGAAGAGGATGAAGCTGAGATGATGGAAGAAGATGAGGATGAATATGGGAGATGGGATGCAAGTAGAAGAGGATGAAGCTGAGAAGATGGAAGAGGATGAAGATGAGGATGAAGCTGAGATGATGGAAGAAGATGAGGATGAATATGGGAGATGGGATGCAATGGGAGATGGGATGCAAGTAGAAGAGGATGAAGATGAGGATGAAGCTGAGAAGATGGAAGAGGATGAAGATGAGGATGAATCTGAGATGATGGAAGAAGATGAGGATGAATATGGGAGATGGGATGCAAGTAGATGAGGATGAAGATGAGAAGATGGAAGAGGATGAAGATGAGGATGAAGCTGAGATGATGGAAGAAGATGAGGATGAATATGGGAGATGGGATGCAATGGGAGATGATGACCCAACCAGCCTGTATTGTTTGGCAACACTCCTACAAAGGTGTCATTACCTAGGTATGGTACTTCTGCCCTTTCTTTTCTTTTCTTTTCTTTTCTTTTCTTTTCTTTTCTTTTCTTTTTTTCTTGAAAATGTTTGATTATATGCTGATATTTCTTGCTTGAAAAGATTGAGTATGTGGGTTTCTTGCTGATATTCGACTGTGTTCTTTCCTTTCCTTTTTTTTCTTGAAAATAGAGATTGAGGGTGTGGCTTGTCTTTTGTCAATACCATATGAAATATATGTTTCTTTCTTTCTTTTTCTTTATTATTCTGGCAATATTGAGGGTGTGGCTTTTCCATTATGTTCTTGCTTTTCTTTTCTTTTGATTTCGTTTCTTTTTTTTTCTTGATAATTGTGGATGTTCGATTGTATGCTTTTGTTTCTGTCTGCCCAGACATCATATTACTGGACTATTAACTGGTTTTTTTGTTTTTTAATTTTGTTAATTTGATTTTGTCTAGTTGAGTTTGTTAATTTTTTCAGTTGGTGTTTTATTTAACAAAACTAACATTGGATATATTTAGATATGTGGGTTTTCTATTTTATTTATTTTTTAAATATCTATGGTTTCGATTGGAATGATAACATGTTGTTTTTTCATCATGTTGAAGATGATGAAAAAGCTAAGAAGATGGAAGAGGATGGAGAAGAGGATGAAGCTGAGATGATGGAAGAAGATGAGGATGAATATGGGAGATGGGATGCAAGTAGAAGAGGATGAAGCTGAGAAGATGGAAGAGGATGAAGATAAGGATGAAGCTGAGATGATGGAAGAAGATGAGGATGAATATGGGAGATGGGATGCAATGGGAGATGGGATGCAAGTATAAGAGGATGAAGATGAGGATGAAGCTGAGAAGATGGAAGAGGATGAAGATGAGGATGAATCTGAGATGATGGAAGAAGATGAGGATGAATATGGGAGATGGGATGCAAGTAGATGAGGATGAAGATGAGAAGATGGAAGAGGATGAAGATGAGGATGAAGCTGAGATGATGGAAGAAGATGAGGATGAATATGGGAGATGGGATGCAATGGGAGATGATGACCCAACCAGCCTGTATTGTTTGGCAACACTCCTACAAAGGTGTCATTACCTAGGTATGGTACTTCTGCCCTTTCTTTTCTTTTCTTTTCTTTTTTTTTTTTCTTGAAAATGTTTGATTATATGCTGAGTTTCCAAAAAATGATAGTGTTATTATATTAAAACTATCTAGCTGTGCTGTGTAGCACTGTATCATTCATTCACCTATTCTGTAGTCTATAATCCTTTTATCTTTTCCCCCAAAGAAAGTTCTTGCTACTGATATCGATGTATTCTCTTGTTTACTCGTACATATATGTTTTCATTGTTTAATTTTAATTTTCACTGGCATCTAGCTTAAACGTAAAAAATGTAATTTAATTGGACGGGATTTAATTTAATTACACTCACTCATTCCTCTCTTTCTTCTCCCTCTCTCTCTTCTCCACCAAAGAAAAACCCTAAGCCCCCTCTTCTCTTCTCTTCTCACCCTTCAATCAAATCACAAAAATGGTTGGTTACCTTTTCTTTTCGTTATCTTCTCTTCCTTCTAAACAAACGATTCATTGAATCTGACTTGAATGAATGTTCTTCTTCAAGTTTTCTTTCTTTCTTTCAATCAAATCACAAAAATGGTAGTTACCTTTGGCCGATGCTCAGCTCAACTCACAATAACAATACTGTTGAAGATCTTGTTCAACAAGATAAGCTACCAACTACAAGCAGCAGCTCAACTCACAGGAAAGGAACTTTCTTTCGCCTCTGCTTTCATTTCATTTCACTGGTTCTTCTATTTATTTTAAGTGTGTTATTGCATTTTTTTTCTTTCTTTTTTTTTGTTTCAGCGACCATAAAACATGTATTTCTTTTTGTATTTGTAGCTCAGCTCAAAAAAGACACTGAACAGAGGCATTTCTGAGCTAGTCCTCTTGATGGCCCCCGACATTGAGCCTCTTGAGTTGAGATTCTTCTCAATAATCTTCCTTTACTTGCTGCTGAATGCTGAGGATAAGGTAACTTCCCCTCCATACCATGCCATACCTTTATTTTTTCTTAAATCCTCATTATTAATACTGTACGTGTCATGTATGTATATTTGTTTGTGCTCTATGATGGTTCATTCATTGTATCTGTCTGTATTATTACTTTTGTTTATTTTTAAGTTTCTTATATATAACTGAATGAATCTTTGAAGCTCTGTTTCGGTTCACTCAGTATTATTACTTTTTGCCTCTGCTTTTAAAAACATGCATGTATATAAGAGGAGGTTAATTAATAGTTGTTTAAGTTTAGTGTGTGATTAATTTAAAGAGAAGAAAATAAATAAATAAATGAATTTGAAAAATTTCTTAATAAGATTGAAGTTTAATTGCGCTGTTTGTGTTACTTTATTTGGGGAATAGGAGAGATGCTAGACTACTGTTCTATTGATCAGAGATCAGAGTCAGAGTCAGATCCTCAGAGCACCTAATTTGTGATTTGACAAGAGAGCTTTATTTGGTTCCTTGCATCTCTCCTGAGCTTTTCCACTTCCTACCTTTCTATACGTGTCTCTCTCTTTCACCTTTCTCAAAAACTTGGCTTCTTATGGAATTTTGAATCTTTTTTCTTTCCAAAAATGATAGTGTGATATTATCAAATTATTAATAAAGATTGAAGATGAAGAATATTATTATTATTTTTTTTAAATTCTAAACATATTAAATAGTATATCATTTTTTTTTTAATTTTAAACAATTGTAGTTAAAATCCCTGCTGCTATAACTCCATTGATTATTATATTAAAACTATCTAGCTGTGTTGTGTAGCCCTGTATCATTCATTCACCTATTCTGTAGTTTATAATCTCTGGTGTCATGCATAGTCTTTCGCTTTTTCCCTACAGAGAGAGTCCCTTGCTCCTGATATCGATGTATTCTCTTGTTTATAAGGATGGTAGTATGAGATTAAATTTTATTTGGGGAATAGGAGAGAGATACTACTGTTCTGTTGATCAGAGATCAGAGCCATTAATTGCTTTTGTCAGTCCTCATTTCACCTAATGTGAAAGTTGTGATTTGACAAGAGAGCTTGCTTTTATTTTTTTGCGTCCACTCTTCTCTCTTGAGCTTTTCCGCTTCCTACCTTTCTATCTCTACGTGTGTCTCTCTTTCACCTTTCTCAAAAACTTATTGCTGCGATCTGTCCATTCTCTCTCACTTTACATTATCTTTGGACTCTCATTTCACTTCCGTAGATCCATTGTCTTCAGTTAACCGAAACCGCCACCACCTACCCCATTATATTACAGATCAGAACCACTCTCTTCTTTGCATGTGCACCCAACAAACAACTAGTGTTTTTTTACATGATAATGATGATGCGTTTCAAAATAGTGTTTATGTTATTGTTTTCTCAAAACATTTCCAGAGAAAATAGTAAACACTATTTTCTCTGGAAATGTTTTAAGGAGGTAATAATGGAGCGGAGCAGAACCAAATATACCAAGGTCCTGCCAGTGTTCTGTGGTGTAGATCCCTCAGAAGTATTTCATCAAACATCTGAAGTAGTCACCTCTCTGGTAAGTAAGTACCTCTTCTTCATTCTGTATTATGTTGTGATTGTGGGGACACAACCAATAGAACTCTAAGATTGTCTTCTCTCAATCTTCTTTGCATTTCTGTTTTTTTTGGGGGGGGTAAATAATGTTCATTGCATTTTAATCCTCGTTTAAGCGTCTGTTGAATTTTTTTTCTAAATGGTGGTATCAATAACCAAAGTTTCTTTAAAGTCATCTAGATTAAGGTCTTTGTAAATGATTCTTCTCAAGCTTTCTTCTGTTACTCTTGTTTAAAAGATGTTAGCATTTAGTAAAACCAATTTTTTAATAAATATTATTATGATTATATTTATTTTAGTGTGAATCGCAGGTTTTTTTATTAAATTAATCAAAGTAATTAGTCAAACTATAATGAATTATATATATATATATATATATTGTGATGAATTTTTTCTCAACCCAATCATGTCTCATATTTTTAATAATTAAAATGAATTTTATTTCCTTAAAATTAGAATATATATTTCTCAGCTGTCCATCCACACATATATTTTTTAATATGTATATACATTAGCTAATATAGAACTTCAGAGGGACGAAAATAACTTACGAGTTAAGAGTTAAGAGAATACAACGGTCATCATAGTTTTGCCGCCAAAAAATATAAATTAAAAATTTTCTTTCTCTCTTTTCACTCTTCTTAAGGTTTTCTTAGGGTTTTTTTCTCTGTTTTCTTAAGGTTTTCTTAGGGTTTCTTTCTCTGTTTGCATTCCTTCTTAAAGTTTTCTTGGTTTCTTTGGGTTTCCTAGTTTCTTTCTCTTGTTCTTGCTTGTTTCTTTCTCTTGTTCTTGGATTGTTTTATCAAGACAATGGAATTGGTGAATATGGGAGATGGGATGCAATGGGAGATGGGATGCAAGTAGAAGAGGATGAAGATGAGGATGAAGCTGAGAAGATGGAAGAGGATGAAGATGAGGATGAAGCTGAGATTATGGAAGAAGATGAGGATGAATATGGGAGATGGGATGCAATGGGAGATGGGATGCAAGTAGATGAGGATGAAGATGAGAAGATGGAAGAGGATAAAGATGAGGATGAAGCTGAGATGATGGAAGAAGATGAGGATGAATATGGGAGATGGGATGCAATGGGAGATGGGATGCAATGGGAGATGATGACCCAACCAGCCTGTATTGTTTGGCAACACTCCTACAAAGGTGTCATTACCTAGGTATGGTACTTCTGCCCTTTCTTTTCTTTTCTTTTCTTTTCTTTATTTCTTGAAAATGTTTGATTATATGCTGATATTTCTTGCTTGAAAAATTGAGTATGTGGGTTTCTTGCTGATATTCGACTGTGTTCTTTCCTTTCCTTTTTTTTTCTTGAAAATAGAGATTGAGGGTGTGGCTTGTCTTTTGTCAATACCATATGAAATATATGTTTCTTTCTTTCTTTTTCTTTATTATTCTGGCAATATTGAGGGTGTGGCTTTTCCATTATGTTCTTGCTTTTCTTTTCTTTCGATTTCGTTTCTTTTTTTTCTTGATAATACAGTGGATGTTCGATTGTGTGCTTTTGTTTCTGTCTGCCCAGACATCTTATTACTGGACTATTAACTGGTTTTTTTGTTTTTTGATTTTGTCTAGTTGAGTTTGTTAGTTTTTTCAGTTGGTGTTTTATTTAACAAAACTAACATTGGATATATTTAGATATGTGGGTTTTCCATTTTATTTATTTTTTAAATATTAATGGTTCTTTCTTTCTTTTTTTCGTTTTTTTTTTCGCAATATTTAGATGTTGGTTTCGATTGGAATGATAACATGTTGGTTTTTCATCATGTTGAAGATGATGAAAAAGCTGAAAAGATGGAAGATGATGAGGATGAAGCTGAGGAGATGGAAGAAGATGAAGATGATGAAAAAGCTGAGAAGATGAAAGAAGATGAGGATGAAAATGAGGATGAAGCTGAGAAGATGGAAGAAGATGAAGATGAAAATGAGGATGAAGCTGAGAAGATGGAAGAAGATGAGGATAAAGATGATGAAAAAGCTGAGAAGATGGAAGAAGATGAGGATGAAGTTCATGTAGAACTTGAGAAAGGTCTTAACCAAGAGGACCGAGCAACCCAAAAGCAGTTTCGGGTTGTTTGGACCGAAGAGCTACATCGGTCGGTGTTTTGTGGCCGCTGTTAATGACTTGGGTGTTGACAGTAAGTTATTCACTCTTTCTCTACAATGCAAAGTAGTTGTTATCTTAATTGTTATTAATTGCTACAATTGGTCATCAATTGATGTTTCTGCTTTATTTTAGCAATACTTTTATTATATTTTTGTGTAGAAATAGCAATCAAATCCTAATAATATTACAATGTGAAAACTAGTTCCATCACCTCTCTTTGCAAACTTTATTTCCACAAGTGTCTTCACATCCACTGCCCAGAATCCAACCATAAATCTTCGAACATCTGTCTCAGCCCCACTTGGATATATAATTTCTGTCATAATATTGGAATCTGCACCAAAATAAAAAATGGCTTCTCCGTTGTTAATACCAGTGTGCATTTCCAAATAACAAACAAATCCACTGCCTATGTATTCCTCTATTTCAGTAATCATTTCCTTGGAGTAAGCTAATATACTTATTTGGCATCTCTCGAAAACTGAACAAATCAAAATTCAAATTTTCCTTAATTCGATCATGATTAATTTGGTCTCATGAGAGCTGGAAGCTGCCCAATTGGTCCCAATTGTGTCTTCCATTCGCTGCCAAAAATGGAACAATGATGCCTTTTTTCCATTCCTGTGAAAACTCTGGGTTTTTTTTTTGTATTGCAAAAGTACATGTTTGCTGTATTTTTCCAATTGCTGTATTTTTTTGTTCAACATTATTTTGAATGCTTTCTCAAATACTCTTCCTAATCTGTAGTGCACTGGAGTAGATGTCATGGCATTTTTGTTAATGAAGTCTGAAACATTTGTATGTTCTTTTGATTGCAGAGGTTGTACCTAGAAAAATTCTTCAATTGATGAAGGCTGAGAAGCATCTTACTAGGGCGCATGTGGCCAGCCATCTGCAGGTATTTTTTTCTTTTCCTTTCTGCTTTAATTTCATAAAACCATAGTTTTTCATTTATAGAACTTTATTTGTTTTTTTAATTGCTGCAGACTTAAAGGCTTCGACTGAAAAGAATCAGGTCTAAGGCTACCCAGCAAGTCAGTCCTTTTAAATATCCTCTTCATCTGGTGAGATGATTAGTCCTAGGCAAACAAGTAATATTGTGCCATTTCAGGGGTTGGCTGACCAAAGCCAGGATAGCAGTTATGCTTCACATCTTACCAATTTAAGCTCAATAGGCTCAATCTTAAATGAAGACTTGGACTTGGACTTTGATTCTGACTTTGATCTTTATGATCCTACACAAATGATTGACTCGGATTATTACACAAATGATTGACTCGGATTATTTGTTGTCTATGTAGTTGATAACATCTTTGGATCATATAGCCTCAAATTATGATTGAGCAGGGTTACATAAAAGGGACAAGAGTAAAGGGGGTAAAATTGTTCTATTTACATGTTTTGAGCAAGTGCTTACAGTGGTACTTACATGTAATTGACCTATGAAGGAGCATCAACATGAATCAAACTCACGACGATTTAGTAAAAATTATCAACAAGAGTTGTTATATTTTTTGAAAAGGAGTAATTATTCTACCTAATTGATAAAAACATATATGACGTAAGAAGATGACAAATATATATGATACATGGACATGTATAGAGATGACACTAGTCCACTACCATATTCTTAATAATATATATATATATATATATATATATATATATATATATATATATATGAAAGGTGGAGAAAATTCTAGATATTTGTGCTCGCTTATAGATCTAGATTACTGAATAACTGTTGTTTTAAATCCATGATCTGTTTGGTGGAAAGAGAGAAAATTTATTTATTTTATCATAAGCATTTCTTCAAAATTATAAGGTTGTCTATTTATTTTTTTAGTCCTCTTTTTTAAATTTTAAAGGGAAAATATTTAGTTACAAAAAAAAAGGGAAAATATTTTTTATTTTAAAGGACATGATTTTATATTATTCTAAATAAAATTATATCATTTTAATATATATTTAATGATTTTTAATATTTTCTTTCCTCTGTATAATTAGAAGCAGAGAGACCTAAAATAAAAGTCATCTAATTTAAAATGACAATTAATTGTTTACAAAAAAAAATGACAATTAATTTTTCCAATTTAAAATGTGTAAATTTTATAAAAGGGTATGAGACACCGTGTAGGTGTGCATTTAAAACTCAGCAATACTTGTATTTTAGGAAAAAAAGGAAAAGAAGAAAGTTCACTTCAATTATGCATGTGTACGAGGTTAGCTGTGTATACTATGTAGGCTATTTGACCATTTTTGGGCTTTATCATGTGTATTTTCAGAGATGATCTTCAAGGTAAAGTGGCTGAGATTGAAAGTGTAAATTATCTCGAATCCAGTACTTGATTCTTGAAAGGTAAAAATGATTGTAAATTTATTTATTTTTTATATTTTTATATTAATCATTTCAACATCCTTTTCTCAGTTTTCTGTCTCTGCTCTATCTCTTCTCCCCGATCTAAGTCATGTTCATCATCTATTTTTATAAGCCATGCGGATTCCACGGCTTATAATGATGCTTATGGCGGCGACCGTGGAAGAAAAATTA